>NC_048926.1:2795481-2814502 GCF_011077185.1 Oxyura jamaicensis | reverse complement strand
ATAAAATAAAATAAAATAAAATAAAATAAAATAAAATAAAATAAAATGGCTGCAGGGCAAGCAAGCAATGAAGTATCACTAGCATGTGAGAGAAATTCAAAGTAGCTTTGGAGAATTTGGACCATGTCAAGTGGTCTTGCCTCCAGGCACTCAGTGAACTTTCAGCAGATCACGCAGTTCCAAGTACCTCAATTCTTGTAGAATGCATCAGCAATACAACAAAATTAATATGCACTGGATTTATTTCCTGAACAGTGTAAGTATAAGAACAAAAGGAATCCAGTGTCAGAAATCACTAGCATTAATCACTTTTTCATCGAGAGCAGGCTTTTAGACTCAGAAGTCACAAGTAAGAAACTCCTGGATATGTAGATTTTTGCTTCATAAAAAAAAAAAATAATTACAGATTCAGAAGTGGCCTATATACACACACTGACATTTTGACTTTAGGAAAAAATGGTATTAAAACCATCTTCTGTCTGTAATGCTTGGAACAAATACCACCACCATACTATTTCCTCAGGAAAACTAGAGTGTGATCAGTTCCTTGACAGCAGTTTAAAAAGTTACCAACACTCACTGTTGGCTGAACTGAAAAATATGGAACAGGTACAGCTTTAAAATATTTCATCCTAACAAGCTCAACAGGTAGTTTGTAATCTCAGTGCCAACCAACCACTTGACCTGCAATTGTCTGCTTTGCATTTTATCCAATACTGCTTTGAAGTCTTCTAATATTCCCAAAACCACAGAGCCCATTGTGGGGTTTCTTCCCTGCCTCTGATGGGTAAAAACACAGAGTTCACCTCATATTTGAAGCAGAATCCAGGTGCTTCAGAAGTCTATTTGTTGACTAAAAATCAGCCATACTCTTCAAAACAACTGCAAGATTTGTGCCCCTCATTATCTCTCACATTTAAGTCAGAATCGGGAGGCTGCCAAAAAAGAGCCAAAACAAGCTTCTGAAAAATCCCTCTGCTATGTTTATAGCAGAGGGATACTACCCCTTACACTGAGCAAGAAGAGCACAGGACACAGTTAAGACTATGTTTTCCACATTCGTATCAAACTTAAGCAAGACCAATCATTTTTCAGATAGCACCTTCCAAAACGCTAGTGGCAGAGCAGGCTGGAAAGCAAGGGCCTGACAGGAGTATCAGCCTTTCCTCTGCACTGGGAGCAACTGCTTTATTTCACTTAAGATTCTAGTGCACCCTACTAGCACCCTAGAAAAGACTCCTTAAATTAGGATTTCTTGAATTGGGATTTATAGATACTGGTTTTAAAACCTTACTTCAGCCAGTACTCTGCCAGATCACTTTTCCATCAATATTAAACATCATTTTTCTCTTGTGCCATGGATTACTATACTATCAAGCAGTAATAAAATTTACCTCCTCTGCAGAAACTCAAGACTTCCCATTAAAAAACTGAGATTCAAGTGTTAAGTAGCGTTTCAAATATAGTATCAAAAGCAAGCTTACATATTAACTGTAATATAACCATTACCATCAACACAAATTTGGTCTGTTCAAGAAGAACATTTGCTCTTTTAAGTTGGAACCAGGAAGTTCTTTGATGCTGTATTAAACCCTTTCAGAGTACTAAGTGAGCACGCAAACATCTGGAAAGAGGAAACAGAGGTATACTGTTATAGATGCATCTTTCAGTGCCTCCTCCTCCCAGTCAGCAATAGCTGTGTCAGGGCACGCACAGAAGCTCCACTCACTATGCAAAGCTAACACGAATAAGGCCGCAGATGCTGAGACTGATGGGAGGCACCTATCCCTTTTTTATGCTCCTCCACGTAAGGCACAAATAAAGTGTAGCTCTGTGCTGAGGGGTATCAGGGTCTGCCTCTGTTCAGCACTGCACCATGCAGACAGTGCCAGCAGCAGAAATGCCAGTAGTGTGAGGAGATGCAGCAGCGTTCTGTGGGTCCAGCAAGGGGTAGGCAGGCATAACACGAGGTGGGACCTGCTGGGGGACAGTGAAAGGATTACAACATAAAACAAAGGGGGAACACAGGTGTGCCTGGGGAATGCTCCATCCTGGCAGGTCATCACACATCCTTCATATAAAAACCTATTAGAACTGTCACATTACCTAAACGCTGACACAGAAGGAGAATAGAGCATGTACCCATGTAATGCTCAGGAAGGACTTAGTTCTGCATTAGTTTTCAGAAACATATGCTCTAGAGAACATAAGGCATCACAAAGCAGTATAAACTTAATGCAAAATTACAATTCCCCTAGTTCCCCCCCACCCTTGTCTTTAACAATAGGATCTACAAAACCCCAGTCATCGTTATCCAAAACCTGTTCCACCTAATTTCTGTTGACATTACTTCTGTGTTATTTGGTATTTTACAAAAGCTTCATTTTTGCAAGTCTAAAACAAACAAAAATAAAAGCCCCAAACATAAAGAACATCTGCTGTTTTTTAAGACAGAAGAGACACAGGTGATCCCATGAAAACACTGCAACACTAAAGCCAGAGATTTTCTTCCCTACTTTGAATTACACTATTGTATACTGTCACCACTGAAATGACTTTTTAAACAATGAATATAGACTGTAAATGTCAGTTGATTATTCACTGCATGGCATGGTTTTGTTTGTTAAGGGCTTGGATTTTAGTTATTACTATTCACAAAGTACTTATTTCAGCAGAACAATCCATGCTAATGAGGAAAAAACTGCTCTAGTAGAAGTCTAAATCGGTACTCATGTTGTTTCTTCACTGACTGCTTCTTGTGCTCCATTTGGATAAAAACTGCAAGGGTGAGCATAAAGACATGATCTTAAATGTAACTGAATTCATTACACACCTTAGAAAAGTGAACTCAAGAACCAACATTTAGTTTGAGGATACACAGGGATTATGAGATTAGAATCCTACTGGCTTGCTGGGAGGATTCAGAAAGATAACTACAAATTACTTAGAGGGCTAGTGTCAAAAGGACTTCTGTACTTACTTAGCCTCTGCTCTAGATTACTGACCCACTTATGAAGAGCTAAGCATCCCTGCTGCGTGATGCCAACACCCACTCCATCTGTTTGCTTCTGCTTTCTCAGAACCTCTATTAGTCTGTGTAAGAAGTTGTTAATTACCACACGAGCAGCTTGAATAGTTCACGAAGCATCAGCCTCAGTGTGTGGTCACCTTGACCAACAGCACAGAAACAGAACCATCCTAATCGCGGTAGGATTATCAAAAGCAAAGTATATGCAGACTTCTGCAGAGTTTCATCAATTACATTCAAGCCACTTTCAGTTTTGAGAAGAGCTTGGACTTTTTTAGTTCTTTCAGGTTTCAAGGATGAAAACATTTACTAGAGTTAAGTATTGTATCAACCTCGATTGACATTTCCAACAGGACCAGAAACTTGTGAAACCACAAGGGAAACTTCTTTTGAGGGAATAATGCAACAGTTGCAAAAAGAAGCATCTCCAACACTTGTCAATATGCTGAGTTAAACAGTATCAAAAATCAAATCTAAAGCTAGTTAAAAAAAAAAACACATAACAAAACCCAAAGCCCTCTCACTCATGTCAGAACTGCATCTCAGCAACTTAGCACCCAAACTTCTTGCTGACAAGTAAGGAAAAAAAAAGTTTGCAAGTCAGTCTTTTATTGTTTATCCCTGCTGAAGTACAGATTTTAAGACATTCATTAAAGCAAGTCTCAAGCAGCAGTTTTATTAACTTACTAAATCAAAGAACAAAAATCTCCAGAAATCATTACAGTACTCAGCTGACATTTGTTCTTTCTTCGGAATGCAGACTACTGCTATAAAAGTGAAAATAATATCAATAGTCCAAAAGCCAACTTTGAAACTCAATTCTGTATAGCACTGTTTGCAACCCTGATATCATCTCGCCCGTTAATTTTAAACTAACAAATGGCTTTGGTGTTAAACCTCATGCAATAGGCAGCACCACTTCAAGAGTCCTCTAGCTCCCTTCTTACTCATAAGGTAGCCCAGAAAAGTAAAATTTTAGTGAGCGCTTTTTCAGCTGACCCAAGGATAGCCAAGGACAGATGATAACAATACAGCACATCTAAGAACTACTCATCGAAAGTCAAAGACTATACAGAGTTTAACTGAGCTTCACATTCAGTTTCAAGGAATTATTTACTATTTCATAAAGAGGTCATGCAACTTGAAGAAGCTACTCAAATACAGGCAGCAAGTAGACCAGGAAAACAATGACAAATTTGCATCTTGTTTGTACCTTTGAATACTATAATCAAAAGAATACTTGTTTAAACATCTTGAAGTAGCAAGATTTACTGCCCAGTACCCTTGCAGGAAAGGTCTATGAACTTGCTCCAAGAGCTCTCTATAAGTTAGATACCATTTGTGTAAATCTATATCCTCTGTAACGTGAAAAAACCCTCCAAATTAAGCATTTTGTCTTTGCTGTGGCTTTGACTTGGCTAAAAGTCATAAAGCCGTCTCAGAGAAACGTATCCTAATTTGTCCCAACCCTAGTCTACTGATACACACAAAGACAAGAAACTCTAATAAATATTTTGCTTTTTAGCCAGCAATAGAAAGCAAAAAGGAAACCCAGACAATCTGAGGACTGCTCCAAGGAAGACGATATGAGCAGAATGCAGCATCAGGAACAAAAGGTGAATAGAAAAGAAAGAACAGAGAAGAATTTAAGTAGTCAGTGATTTAGAACACATGTATGGTTTTCCCAGAAAATTATGTCAAATCTAAAGAAGAATCCTAAACCACTATCAGATAACAGCCATAATATATTTAATAGGTGGCAATCATTACTGACACTGGTCAAACGTAGCATGCACCACGATTAATATAAAGTTTAAAACTCACTGGGACCAATGCTAAAAATACAGAAATTAAGGTCATAAACACATGCAGTTTCTCTCCCTTACAAACTATGATGTATGTCAAGCGGCAAAGTGCCCAGAATATTCCTGTATCACCAGATCCTCCAGCAATTTCATAGAAAGACAAACATCTGTAGAGTGGTTTGATATTTGTGAAGCACACTTGACCAGCTTACACATGCACCTTTAGTGGGAATTCTGTACATCAATCTAGAACACGCTGCATTATACTTACAAACATAACCCTTGCCTCTCGCACAGCAGTTGCTATGAATTAAGTTGAGAAAGTCAAAGGGGTAGAATGCAAGCCGTTCACCTGAATATATACATATAAGAAGCAGAAGAGAAGTTCTAGAAATACTCCAAGTTAAAAGCACTTCCATTAACCAGTAACAAATAATAATTACAGTAAATAAACAAATCTTCAAACTGCCTCCCAAGATAAACTTTCCCTTCAGAAGGAAAAATGGATGCAGCTTTTACGACTTAAACAAAACTAGAAAATAGAACTGAAAATAATAATTAGATGACTGAAGTGTTGACCAAGGAAAAACTAGTCTTTTTTTTCTGAAGCAGAAGCGTAGTTTCAAATAAGCCCCTCCAATTAGTATTATCAAATAGAAGCACAAGGCAGTGTTATGAACTAAGAGCAATGCTAGGCACCACCAGACTACATACGAATTGGAATCCAGGTAGTAACAAACACAATGTAAAAATTATTATTAAAAATTGTGACTCGACAGAGCATGTGGTTCGGTTTTAAGAACTGAAGCAAATGGTACATAAAACCAAAAGATGTTTTAAAGAATCTTTAACAAATCAAAAGCATGCAACTGATTCTTTTATTCATTTGTTCACATGACAGCCTAAACATCTGTTTAGTTTCTTAAGTGATTATAGAAGTTTCAAACACAACAGCACTTACCTTGGTATTGTCACACATTTTGTATTGCAATTCTGAGTGGTAATTGCCTTCTCAAGCTCATCCAGCTGTCCTGTTTTCTTTAGCTTCTTGACCAAGCTTTTCACTGCTTTTTCACACCACTTTTCCTCCTGACCATTCTGCTCACCACCACCAGCCCCTCCAGAGCCACCAGCAGATTTTTTCCACCCCAGAAGTCTCTTCACAACTGGTGGAGTGAATGGCAATATTGATGACATGACTTTCACCAGACAGAACACTCAGCACGCAATAAATTAGTGATTCCCGTCTGATCCCTGAAAACACAAACCAAAACAGACACATTAGCACTGAGGTTTCACATGAGACACATACGTTGCTTAGGACCTTTCCCTACCAAATGCCATAGGACATGATATCTGAAAACAAGTCAGGTAACAGTTCAGGACTAGTTCACGTTTGTTACTACATCAATGAAATTAAAGGACAAAATTTATACAATCACTTCAGCAGTTTGCTATAGACACCTAGTTTTTCCTTAAGTCTTTCCTGGCTGAAGTCTACTCCAGAAATTACAGACAGTTAGCTTACTTGAATCTAGCTTTGCACCTAGTCTGAGCTGGTTTCAGTCATTTGCGAAAGTTTTCCACAAAAGAGTGACAAATTGCATACCCAGATTTGCATGGGCTGCCCATCTCCAAATTAAATTAATAAGCAAAGTTGTGTTTGGAGTGCCATTTAATCATTATGAGTTGACAGAATTCTTTCAGCAGCCAACCATTTGGCAAGCCTTTTATCATCATTTCTTTATGATTTAAATAACTACCAATTTTTGTGCCACTAGGGACACGGATTTGAAATTCACTCTGAAGTTTGGTGATGAGCTTATTCTTCTGTACCATGTATGAGAACTCCATAAAGTTACCTTACTTCCAAACCTCAGCACCCTTAGCTACATGAGTTACTTCAGTCAGCTGAAAGAAAATACCTTGCTTTAGCTAAACACTAACGCTACCTTCAGGCTACTTGATCAGAGCTTTCAAGGCAGCTTATGTGCATCCCCATCCTGAGCAGGCACGCTCCCCACTTCTATCCAAAATATACAGCCTCACCTAACTGAAGTTTCCCATCTGCAAAACAGAGTGGTTCATATCAGATACTTCAGGCTACAGTATTTCTGGGTAATTTATGCTTTATCGTGCCTTCACAGTTTCAACAAGAACCAACAAGTCACCAAAAACTAGATTATATTCCATGGTTAGCTTTAAATCTTAACTTCTTGACTTCCACAAAACAGAACGTTCAGTAGGAAGGACATTTCAGTTTCACCTAAATTACACCTCAGTGAAGCAGCTTTTGAGATCACCTGAAAATATGACCGAAGCAAGAATTGTAGCTGTACAGGCTCAAGGAGAGTTTCTGATTAACAGGGACTTGAGATTAACAACAGCCACTTCATGGAAGTGATTCAAGTAACCTATCCTAAATCAAAGCATTTATTTTCATGCAAGACTATAACATGCAAAGAACTTTTGTTCTTTCAAAAAGTGTTAAATTATTAGGGAATTGGGGCCAATACATAAAAGTGCAAAAGCATTACATTGTAGCCTTGGCTACAAGGAACAAGAGAAATAAACCCAATATCCAACATTTTCAGATGAAACACAGAACAGGACACTCAAGCTACAGTTTCCCGAAGAGCATCCAGCTACAAGCAGTCCAGGTCTCCTTTCTCCGTGGTCCCACCTCTGCACCAACAGCTATAACTCTCCCCGAAGACTCGAACAGGTAGCTGAGCAGAAACCATCAAGCTTTCTTCCTGAGTTAACTTTCATACCAGTTATCAAATTGCACCAGCTCATACCCAGTACTGTAAGGGCCCACACTGATGTTGGGTGAGATACAGCACGTGGATGAAGACTCTCCTCCAGCCCCAGCCTTCAACACCAATGTTAGCATCCACTCTAGCCCTTGAAATACAATCCAGGCATGAACCGTAATGATGATTTATTCTGGTGGCACAGCCACATCAAGCAGTCTTGCTCCCCTTTTCCACATGTTCTGAGCTGTTCACAGGGCCAGGAGTAAAACCCCTTAGGGCCCTAATCCAGTACACTGAGTGGCTTCAGAGGTGAAGTGGGATGCTCACACAGCCTCTGCTGCTTTAAGAAGCAAGGCTTTCTTAAACACAGCTTCCGAAAGAGGGAAGGGGATCAGCCATACAAGGCACAACCTGGGACAGCAGTTACTCTGAACTTCGTCACTGAGAGAGACTTCAGCTTCCAAACAGGGCCAACACTGGATGCTTCAAAGGCACACGAAATTCAGAGAGCAAACCAAAGGAGGATAGCCTATTTTGCTGCAAAGCCCTCATTTTCCAACACTGTCAGTTGATGGATTAATATCTGAACACTACATTCAATGCTGACAGATGCAGGCAACGGATACCAGTATCACTGCTTATCCACATGCCAATTCTTCTCATTTATGGAGCTCACTGACATACAAGATAGGCATTTCCTGTTCTTTTGCTTCAAATTTGACACCTGTCAGTGTCCTAGAATACTCTCGATTGTCAGCCTCATAAAGCACACACTTCTGAAGGGTCCCACTTACCACCAAAGTAAATTGCCAATTCTTCCAGGATCTTTGGGCATTCTCAACATTTTTATCTTATTTGCAGCTTTACAACACCCTTTGAAGTGAGGTGTCCAGTCTTGCAGTGTTCTTTCCCTTGGAACATATTGCTGACCTATATATAATTTCCTGTATTCACTTTCTTAAAATGAAGACTATCAATTTGCATTTCTGCTTTAATGTGCACTGACTGATATAAATCAGCAGGAAGAGTTTAGAAAGCCTATACGCTTCAGATTGTCTTCAGATTCAAACTCAGACTTTTCTGCTGTGCTCTGAGGTAAAAATCTCCCTTTATCCATTTTCAAAGTCAGTCAGTTCAAACTTAACTAATCAGAACTTGTCAGACACTTCACTTAGTTTTAACCAGCTCTCTCAGATAGATGTTTATCATTTCTCTAGATGCTTCCACAAAGCACATGTTTATCTGCTGCCCCATGGCTGTTTCTACATGAAAGCTTATTTTTTTTTGATAATAGGATATCCGTACCAAGTCCTTTATTACATCAATTCTCACACCTTACCAGCTAATTTTAAAAAACATATACCACAGCTGAAGACTAAGATTCTGGGAGACTTCAACTTCTTTCTTCTAACTACAGTCACACCACGTCAAAGATTTGCCAGGAGCATCACTAAGAATTTCAGCAAGTTATTCCAGTTACAGCCCCGTATTTTTCAAAGGCCAAGCAGAGAGAATATGACCCAAATAGGGCAGCACTTTGTTCACCTCAATACTTTAGCCCACTATGATGAATACTTATAGGAGACTCTTTCAGCCAGTTTAATTTATGCAAAAGTTGCGCCCTTCTCCATGCTGAGAGGAGGCACTTCCTAGTAAGCACACGGCACAATTAGGTTGAAGGTCAGATGAATTTAAATTATGCAAGGAAAAAGCAGCAATAAAGTAATTAAGAAATACCCTACTGGGTCCGAAGAGTGGTGCACCTAGCCTAGTGCCCCATCTGCAGCAGTAGCAAAAGGATATGCTATGCAAGACAAGCACATAAGCCTTGCTGGTTTTTGTATTCTGTTCCCTCTGTAACTCTTCAGCATCTAAAACTGCTGTAGCAGGAATATTAAATGCTGCCTTCCTATTGACTCCCTTTAGCAGCCATTTATGGACCTGTTGTCCACAAATTCACCTAACCACTTTCTGAACCTGCCTCCACAACCCCTTGTGGCAAACAGCACCAGGATTTAACATCCAGTTTTTAAAAGAAGTATTTTGGGATGTTTTTAATTTAATCTCTTCCAAGTTTCAGACTGTGCCCCTTGTTCTTGTGCAAGCTTTACTGAAGAACCGCTTGTATTCATCTTGTCCACAAGCTTCATGATTCTGTACATTTGAATCACGTCCCTCCCACAGAGGACTGTCAGCCTTTTGTGGCGAACACAGTATCTGAACACTGCTCACACAGTTTGGGAAGCTCCCCTGAACAGATGCCAAGCCTGAAGTTTTCCTTCTCCAATTAAGTTACAAGCACTTGAAGGCATGGCAGAGGGAACGATCTAAAGACCACAGAAAAGTTACATGAGATTACAGCTACATCTTTTCAGTCACATTACACTAAAGCTCTACATATCAGCATTACAAGAAAAAGCACAAAGATTTATACCTCATGAGCAATGTGCAGACAGAAGACAGACAGCACGTGTTTGCTGCTGAACATCTGGCAGCGGCTCAAGAATCTGCCCCTTCCACTGCCTCCGGGCTGCTCTGCGGCCCTACATCTGCATTGGGTTCTCTCTGTGTCCACTGAGGCAGACCCAGACATCAGACTTAACCCAATGCACTCAACAACCACTGCTACAGCTCTTTTTTTGACCAGCAGACCCCATTTCAATTCTCCACCTCTAACTTTTGCCTTCAAATTGACATAGGAGTATAAGAAGTTTTGATCTTTGTTCCCAAAACATCATTCACTTGCACACTTTCACTGCTGCCACTAGCTTCTTGGTAAAAACCCTCCTCTAGTCTTTTTCTCTGTATGTGCTTCCTTAATCCACAAAAGATGACGTTTTCTCCAAACGGACCCAGTAAACACTTGCCATACCACAAGCAATATTCCCACATTACAGAAACGGCTGCAGATTAAATACAGGCTAAACACATAATAACCCTTCTCCTTGTGATAGAGTCTTTGTGATTTCCTTGTAGTCCACAGGGAACCACCTCCAAACACTGAGAACCTATTTAGGGTCTTTGCTTTTTAAAGGCCTTGTATGTGCTACCCACCACTCATTCTTTGCGCTGCCTCTCCACTGCTTGTTCTGTTCCACTGATACCCAACACCATACCCCAAAATCTTTAACCTGCCCATGTACTATTCCCACATATCAATGTTCTGGTACTTTAAGTAATTACAGCGAGATTTCCAAGACTCCTTTCCGAGTTCAACTGTAGCTGAACTATCAGCATGATGGCAGAAGCATGACACACTGCAGAAAGCTTTTGCTATTTCATCCTCTTCCACATTCCCTGGATTGTGCCTTAAAACCACAGCTCTGAGTACCCAAGGAGCTTGAAAAAGAGGTACAAGTGTCAGATTGCTGGCACACAAGGAGCACACGCTGTTATACCCAACAGATTAAAGCTGGAAAATGTACAGATTGCCTAACTTCGGTGGTATGTTTCATCTCTGCCCCCATAGTATATTCTGCTTCCTCACACACACGTTTCTACAGCGGGTCAGTGCAATAGTTGGCAACTTGTAAAGTCACAGTTTGAGTCATGTCTGCTATTATTCCACTCTACTGTGGTTCTCTGGAACAAGGATTAAATATTAAGCTCATGATCCCAGAAATAACTAAGCATAAAAGATGAAGAAAACCTTAAAGGCAGCATGCTTGCAGACTAAATCTTCAAGGGAAATTTTCCTTTCCTGAGTGTCTGGAACTTACTATAAACACACTGGTGCTACCAAAAATATCAAGTGATTTCTGGCTAATTTATTCTAAAGCCTTATGCAACATATTTCATATCAATCTTCTTATTCATCTTAAACTTGAAATAAAGAAATGGGATCTCTCCTGGTTTTACTAGAAGTATTCTGGCTTAGAAGAATCTCATTTTCAAGTGCTCTTCTGAAATAAAGAGAACAGAAGTTAAACTCCTGAGGAAAGAAGATCAAGGAAAATTCCTTGTAGTATTTGACGGAGACTACAAGTTCATTTACTCACACTTTTAGTCTCATTTTTTGTGATACTTTAAATAGGTATTTTTTTTTCCCATTAATCCTAGAATTTGGAGGAGATTCTATACCAATTTAACCAAAAGTCCAATGCCTCACAAATCTCAGAGGAAGGAATATCCACCCTTTCCCTTCACATGCCTCCCTGCACTATTAGTTCTTTCAGAATAAGCACATTAATTGAGGCAGTCTCTTTAAGGTAGCATCAAGACCCTATGCTAGGGTAACCAGTACCGAGAGCTGAAGCTCAGGTTAGGTGCATAGGTTAAAGCTATGGCAGTACTGCATGCCACCTGTATTAATGCAAGGTCATCGACAATGGAAAAACTTTGAGAAACAATAAATCAAGTATTTAATCTTGCACTGAACAGAAGCAAAACAAAATTAATTTATGATCTGCTTCTGGATTCTTGAAGCAGTGTTATTCCAAATAACAAGGCAGCTTATTCTCTGCAGAATCTGAGAAAATTTTCCCCAATGTTAACGATGTCGATTTGCAGGAAACCTGAATTCTGGACAGTGTTCAAACTGAAAACCAACAGCACTTTTTCTCGTTTCAGACAGAACGCATTCTAGTTAAAGAACTTGGTGGAACAGACAGGAGAAGACACTTCACTGCTGTCACTACACCCACAACCCCTCCAAAACCTGCCTTTAGAGACTTCTTCTTCTCCCTCAAACACATATTAAAGACACCTGTTTTTGTCATATTGGAGAGGCTCGAGCCTGCTGTGCATACATACGTTTCTGAAGAACAACCACAGGTGGAAGTTGGACAACACACAAGCTTCTCTCCCTGTATTCAGGCCGGAGCAGGACAGCTTCAAGTACTTCCTTCCTGGCTGTTGGGCGTTCAGGTTTTTTGCCTCGGTGCGGGCAGAGAGCTGGGGGAAGGGGAATACAACCCTGCTGAGCAATGCCCCCAGATCCACCCCCAGCCGAGCTTCCCAGCCAATTAGGCCAGCGGTGGGGAGTGGCTCCAAACCGCTCCCTCCCGAGGGGCTCCAGCTGGCCCGGGCTCCAGCAGCAAAGCCAAGGTCCGGGTTCAGCTTTGACAAGAGCTGATGAAGTTCAAGGCAGGCTGCTTGTGATCCAGGGGGGCAGCAGCGAAGGAAATTCTCCCTCCGGGACAGCTTCAGAATGAAGATTTTGCAATGTGCCAATCTACAGCCTCAATTTGCACGTTATTTTTTTTAAGTTTCTTACAGTCTCATATTGCAATGCATCTTGAAACTCTGCAGAACTTTTTTTCTTTATATAGCTCATTGAGGAGAGAATTACCCATCTACTTAGAAAGTTTGAAAGTAGACTTTTTCCTCTCACTCATTTCACAAAGTTTGATTATGAATCAAACAAGAAAACTCTTGTTTCTCATGTGCAGAACTAAAATAAGCACCAACATGATAGAAGGGTTTCAGGAGCTAGTTTTTTTCTTCAATTACTAAGGACTACTGCAAGCTACAGACAAAATAATGAAAAGCTTTATTGCTATTAGAAAATTAGCACATTGGAAGCAAAGTGTGCATTCACACAACACGCTAAAACTGCATGCACCTAGAGATTTAAGAAGCCGAGATGTTAACTTCACTGATTTTGGATTACACTACTACTAAGACTGATGTATTTTAGTAGCTCTCCTAGAATTACCATAGAGGTACATTTACCACAACTGCAGTCGGCCAATTCACTTGTCCCTGCAAAGCTGCAAACTTTTTCCACATCTTTGCTTTTTATGAAATCACAGGCTTTCTCCTTAAAACTAAAAGCCCTTGGTAGAGCCACAAAAGAACCAAAGGAGCATTCCAAACCACAACAGTTTAAGCTCTTCTCACCTAAATTTGCTTTGGTTAAAATTGCCCATGTCCAACAGACAAAGGGCAGTTTCATTATTTTAGAAAGTAAGTACTCCTGGGGTATAGCTGACAGGTAGTCCCAGAACTGAATAGCGGGTACCCAGGTACCTGGTTGAGCTTCTAGCCACATAACTTAGCAGGTTCCCCCCTTCATTAAACCATAAACAAGCACATCAAGCAATTAGCTAATGCAAGCTGACTTTCCAAACCAGCCTAAAGTCAAGAAGTGTTCCTCCACCAGACCAGGCTCCCCTCCATGCTCGCTGAGCACTGAAGAGTGTCTTGCATGATGCTCTTCTCACTCCAGCTTAATTAAATCAAGCTCAAGCCCCAGACTGATCTGAGACGCAGGAACTGCTCTCGCACAGTCTCTTTCTTGGTCTTATTTCACACTATGGCAGTCAAACGCACTTAATCACAATAAAAAGTCATCTGGAACGACGCCTTATTCTTCCTAAGACAGTTAGTCTACTGGAAGTTGAAAGAAACGTTAAGTAAGACTTTCTGCAGTAGCCAATTTCTTCTAGCCCAGAGAGTACTGAGCACACGGCTGCCTGTGCTCTCCATTCTGTTACAAAAACCTAATCCCATCGCATGACCTGCAGCAATTCAGTTTAACAAATCAACAATTACAAATATTTTGGCAAACTAAGCTTAGGTATTGTTTGCCTCTCGGCACAGTTCACAACCAGTTTGTGGCTTTATGATAAAAGTCATTAAATCCAATCTGAAAAGCAGAATTTACAGCTCACTTAGCAAGTCAGGCCCATAAATGGATGCTTTCAATTACAGGGCATTTACATGCACAGTCATTAAGGCAGCGCTGAATACATTTGAAAACTCTAGAATACCTTTAATAATAATTAAAATTCTGCACTCTGTTCTTTATATAAACAAAACTTTGGAATTTTCTGCAGTCCCAAGTAGAGCTTGGATTCATTGTTATCCAGATCCTACTACAAAGCCTGTTCTCCCAGTACTTTTGTGGGAAAGCGATCAGAGATGGAAACAAGTTTTGTTTTTTAAATTTTCACTCACTAGCACAGATTTTTGAGCTCCAATAAACTCGACTATATCAACCAGTGCTCAACACTTCTGAAAAATCAAGTGGAACAGGAAGATGGAGGAGCACCCAGGAGAGCCTTTCATGTGCAATTCAAGCTCATTTGATTTTGCTCATGGATCTAGCTTCTAGGCTGAAGAAAAAAAAAATATACATCAGTTAAGAGACCAATGTGTTTTTTTTTTACTTAATTTTTCTTTTTTTTATTATTATTATTATGATCAAACTGAATCTCAGGAAAGCTGACAAGCTGTTCTCCAAAATCATACTACCCATGACCAGACTCCTCCATAAAGGAAAGTGAATCTTCCCTCTTGCTCATTTTAGTGACTGCCGGTGTAGCCCAAGCCTGAGCCATACAACTACCAAGTTACCCTATTAAACATCCCAATATTAAACATCCCAATGAAGATAACCCAAAGAACACACTTAAGTGAAGTTTAAGCCACCTCAACTGGGTGAGGGGAGAACCTCCCCCTCCCCCTTTTTCGAGGCATTTACAGTTAACGCTATCTTTCATCAGGACAGTGCTAAGCAAACGGAGCAGGGTGGGGAGGAGGGTCTGGCAGCTTCCACCTCCCCCCTTCAACCTCCTCCAATTCACAAGGGTTTGTGAACCTTGAAGTTTTAGACCAAACACGGCAAAAGACCTCCTCATGAACCATGTAACTCAAGCTCCGACACCGCGATAAAGCACAGGAAAGTCTAAGCAGCAACCTTGTTCTGTTAAAAAAAAAAAAGAAAATAAACCCTTTTGCCTTAACAACAGCAGCCTAACCAGCCCCTCACCACAGAGCCCAGCCCCACATACACACCACCACCAGTCAGCTTGCAAGCACAGCTCTGCAGGCAAGCAGCAGCACACCTGGGGCCAGCCGAGCAGCCCCCAGCCGCCGAGTGCCCCCCACACCCCCGATATTCCCCCCCTTTACCGCCTGCACCCCGCCGCACAGCGCCCGGCTGCTCCCCCCCCCGCCCCCCACCGCCACGGCCCGGGTTGTGGGGGCCCCCCGGGGGCCGGGGGGGGGGGGGGGAGCAGGGCCCTGCCCGACCCCCTCACACCGCAACAAAGCGGCAGCGGGGCGCGGGGAGCAGGCCTCGGCCCTCCCCCGGTGCCCTCAGCACCCCCCGGAGCCTCCCGGTCCCCTCAGCGCCCCCCGAGCCGCCCCCCCGGCCCCTCACGGCCGCCCCGGGCCCGACCTCCTGCTCCCCGGCTGGCTGCGCGGCCGCCCTCCTCCCTCAGCGCCGCCCGCCCGCTCCCATTGGTGGACGCGTCGGCCCGCCCACCCCCGCGGCTGGGAGGGGAGGCGGCGCGTTGGTCCGCTAGCACGTCGATCAAAGCAAAGAAGAGAGGGGATTGGGGAGTGGTGGGGAGCCTCCGCCCTCCTCCCCCACCGCTCCCGCGGGCGATTGGCGGGTGCAGGCGGCGAATCAAAGGGAGGGGGGAGGAGAAGCTGGGAGAGAAGGGGGGACGGGGAGGGGCGGGAGGGCGCGAGGTTCCGCCCCTCCGGAGGGATCACGGCGCTGATTGGCTGAGATGCTTGTCATTCCTCACTCGACGCGCCCGCTAGGGGCGGTTGAACGGAGCGGCGCGGCGGCGTTTGGGTTGACCTGCAGGCGCGCATGCGCACTGGAGGTGTGAGACGCACTACACGGCCCGTCGCCGCTGTAACCTTCCGCGCTGGGCGCGGGTGGGAGCTGAGAAAAAGTAGTGCCAGAAATTTCCTCAGGGCCCGCGGCCGGCCCCGCACAGGGCAGCCCCCGGCCGCCTGCCCTCGAGTGGCGGAGCCAAATCGATGTTTAAAAGCTCCCCGGGTGAGGGAGTGCAAAAAAACATCCTTTGGAGGACAGGCACCATGGCGGCTCCTCAGGAGGCTGAGGCAGGAGGGGGGATGCAGCTCTGCTCCCCTCATGCCCGCTTCGTCCTCAAGCAGGTGTAAACCACACATAAAGCACGTTAAACCACCCATCAAACCCATAAACCAGAACACCACCTCGTCTCGGAATCGCAGAATCGTCTAGGTTGGCAGACACCTCCAAGACCACCCAGTCCAACCTCTGACCTAACACCAACCAGCCCTCCACTAAACCATGTCACCAAGCTCTCCATCTAAACATCTTTAAAGACCTCCAGGGTCTGCTGGCGTAAAGCTGCAGGCAGCTTGGTCCCAGCAGTCCCCAAGGTGTGAGGCCAAAATACGGCAGCAGCGGCGCCTCCTTCCATCTGCAGGGCCTGGGGCTGCCCCCCACCGCCCCCAGCCTCCCCACAGAGCGCTTCTCTCCCCTCCACTAAAACCTTGCCGCCTCTGTGCGTCTTTTCTTTTTTTCACTAGACTCTTCACAGCTTTAACCAGCTGTGTTACGGTAGTGATGTAACCGAATTCCCGTACCCGAGTAAACACACAGAGTCACCACAAATAAATGTGGTGCACGGCAGGGAGCACGGTGGCGTGCAAAACCCGTGGCTGCTTTGTCCGCTCTGTGGTAATGTCCAACGTGCTCCCACAGCATCATCAGGAAACCACAAGATCGGAGCTTAATGCGTTTGTTTGGGGTTTTGTTGTGTGACAAGGCCCGTTCGTGCTTGGAGATGTTGGAGATGATGGAGTTGGAGATGATGGAGTCTGCTGGAGATGCTGTGCTTCTTCACCTCCACTCCTTGATACTTTTCCTTCTTTAACCCCATATATCACATCCACAAGCTACTTCTCTTACACCTGAGGTCCCAGCTCACCAACATAACCTCTTGCTTTCTAGAGCCACACTCCTCTTCCAGACTGAAGCAGTTTGTGCACTCAGTGACATGGGTGTTGTGATTCAGTGTCTTGGGCACTCAGCCCATCTCAGCAGGTCTGGTATTCTCAGGAGCCAGGTGAGGCACCTCTCCCATCATTTAGCCCTTCTGACAGAATGATAGATGGGGACCTGCAGAAATTTCCCTCTTGCCTTGTCTGTCCTTGGGTTTTCCCATCTTGAACAAGACATGTAGCTCACTCAGTTGCAATTTATTTATTTATTTATTTTCAGTCGGAGATTCAAGCCAGTCGTGAAAGAGACACAAAAGCAGATAGCGCAGACAATGCAGAGGTGCTAAAAGATTACCATCATGTTTGTGAAAGATGAGGAGGTGTTTCAGGCATATTATACCTGGAAACAGATACAGGCTATTCAGCCAGCACAGCACTTGCTCTGTGGAGGGTTCGCTGTATTCAGAGAGAATTTGCTGTACGAGCAGCAAGTTAATTAAGCTCAGTGTTTCTACAGGTTTCTGTCAGCCGTTCCCTTCACCTCTCTGCTGCAATAAATCCAGACCCCCTCTCTCTTACCTCCCCTAGGCTGGCTTCTGCTGTACCCTCACCTCCCATCTATGGCCCCAACCTGCTTTTGTTGGTTTGCTGTCAGGGCACACGATGTGGCTGGTTCAGGGCTACGTGTGCTGGCCGGCCAGCCGCCTGCCGCTTCTCTGCTGCCAAGGAAGCCAAACAGTGCTGGTAAGGGCTGGGCTCTATCTGCCTTTCTCCATGGTGGAGTGCTAACAAGGCTTTTCTAACGCAGCCACATTTTATCATGAAACTTCACGGACATTGTATCTTCAGAAGCCCGGGATCTCTGTCCAGTTTGGCTGAAATAGGCCAAATGGTGCAAAAGCTTAAACTGGGGGAGTTCTGACCAAAATAAATAAATAAAATAATAATAATAAAAAAACAAAGCATGGTATTTGTGTAAACCTCATTTCTTTAGGAAAGGAACTTGCAAGCAGCCAGAGAAGTAACGCATATAGAAGATGGCCTCGTGGCTGCAAATCACAGAGCCCAGAAGTTATCTGAGAAGCGTGGTTGCCGTGGAGAAGCCAGGCAAGATGTGCATCTGCAACTTAAACACAGCTCTGGAAAGTGCTCCTAGCCACATACCTGCAACTGCAGAAATAGTACCTCATTTGGGAAAAGCAAAGAAACAGCAAAACACGGTCCCTGATGCCAAAGCTGGGTATTGCTAAATTTACTAGTAAATCACTAAGCCATGTAGCTCAGCATATTTTGGACATTAACAGTTAGGTACAGATTGTTAACAATACCATTTGGATTTAAACCTGCGGTGGAGGAGCATCAGCATCTCCAGGAAGGGTAGCTAATGCGTCTCACAGGGATCAACATCCTCACAAATGATGTTCTTGTGCAGAGGCACAGGAACAGCGCGGTGGTATTTCACAGTCGCCGTTTCACCTGTCTGTTAGAAAGAACAAGGGAAATAATCTCAGATCTAAAGAAAGCATGATGAAACGTAAACTGGCTGCTGCAGAGACTACATGTTGACTTCCCAAAGGCCGTGACCAAATCCCCTAAAAGGTAAAAGAAATAAAACACCAATATCAGATAAGTTCAAAGACACGCAGGATTTCTAAATGACCAGACACTATCAGATATTACTATGCGAATGAAGATGAACATGAAGTGCAATGCCAGGAAGGCAGGGCTTGGAGACAGAGCAGATAGCAGATAGTTTC